>NC_041411.2:36561524-36589024 GCF_900747795.2 Erpetoichthys calabaricus | reverse complement strand
TGCAATCATTGTCATTCAGTTCACTTCCCTGAAGAAACAACTGGCAATACAAGTTATACATTTACACGTTGTTGTCAAAAGGGTCAAATTAGACTGCCTTCTTTACATTCATATACTGAATATCTACAGAAGCTTATAACTGACGATGTACCTGAAAGTTAAATCTTTATCAACTGCATTAGATCCTACAAATCGGTATCCACTATGAACATTAACGGTGGCACTGCACGTGACATCCGTCTTGAAAAAATGTTGTTTATTGATGAATGTTCAATGACATGAAGTCACTTACTCAACACCATTCATAAACTTCTACAAACGTTTATGAATAATAATATTAGATTTGGAGGAAAGGTACTTTTATGAGGAGGAGATTTTAGACAGTGATTAGCTATTCTTCCAGATGCCATGCACTCAGCTATTGTTCAGTGCACCTTAAAATACGCAGACAATTGGCATTGCTTTCAAAAGATACAGTTAGTAAAAAAGATACGATGTCCAGAACCAGATCATAACAATTGCTTATTACAACTGAGAGATGGTACACTCACCAATACAGATGGACTTCAGCCACATATTATTACAATTCCTCAAGCCTTTATCTGCGACGACTTAGTTACAGAGACATTTGGAACAGCAATCTCATTAGACCAAATGCCCCTTTTAACACAACGCACTATATTATGTCCAAAAAATATTAATGTGGAAAACATAAATACCCAAGTCATTCCATTACTTCCTGGAGAGACACAACTCTTTCTAAGCTCTGACAAACTTGACTCTGATCACAACAATAACCATCTTAAATGACCTTACAAGTTCTGAGCTGGAATTACCTTTTACACTTAAACGGCGTGTACAAAGAAATTTTCAAATAAACCTTTACACTGTGCCACACACTTTATTGTTTGCTTTCTATTTGCATCATCTACACCGTCACACTATTCTATATCTCATTCATACATCACGCTCTTTGTCATTCCCAACACCAGGGGTTGGCGAGCGAAGCCCACCCCACAGACCCTACAAGCAACGGACAGGACACACACAAAGAGGGGGATTCAAACAAGACACAGGAACACAAAAAGAAAGAAGACGCTCGCGCAACAACAATCCTCACCCCCCCCCCCCCCACACACACACACACACACATCCATAAGAAGTGACACCCAAAGCCACATATTCTAAAGTGAACGTCAACACCTTCACACTAGACAGCATAGGTGTCAGCATAGGTGGATCTCCTTACAATAAAGCACTATTAACCGTTCAACTGCAGAAAAGGAAACATATTAACAGTGACTGCGATCCTCCGGAGTGGCAGCAAATCTGTTAATAAATGGTCGTACATGTCACTCAATATTCAAAATACCGGTCCCAATCACAGAGACATCAGTATCCACTATGAACATTCACAGTAGCAATGCCCGAGACATCCGTCTTGCAAAACTGATAATTATTGATGAATGTACAATGGCATCCAGTCACTTACTCAACACCATTGATAAACTTCTACAAACGTTGATGAATAATAATATTCCCTTTGGAGGAAAAGTTCTTTTATTAGGAGGAGATTTTAGACAATGCTTAGCTATTGTTCCACATGCCATGCGCTCAGCTATTGTTCAGTCCACCTTAAAATACGCAGACAATTGGCATTGCTTTAAAACAATACAGTTGGTACAAAACATGCGATGTCCAGATCCAGAATATAACAGTTGGCTAATACAACTGGGAAATGGTACACTCACAAATACAGATGGACTTCACCCAGATATTATTTCCATTCCACAATCCTTTATCTCAGACGACTTAGTAAAAGAGATATTTGGAACAGCAATCACATTAGACCAAATACCCCTGTTAACACAACGCACTATATTATGTCCAAAAAATATTAATGTTAATCACATTAATAACCAAGTCATTTCATTACTTCCTGGAGAAACACAGATCTTTCTAAGCTCAGACAAAGTTGACTCTGATGACGACAATGAACATATAAATTTCCCCTTAGAATATTTGAACACTATTAACCCTGCCGGATTACCACAACACGACCTTGCCCTTAAAAACGGAACAATAATCATGCTATTAAGAAACCTTAACACAAAACAGGGTTTATGCAATGGCACACGGTTAGTCGTCAACACCATGACACGCAATGTTATTCAAGCGACAGTTCTTACAGGATCACATGCTAACAATACTGTTCTCATTCCTAGAATTGACCTTACAAGTTCTGAGCTAGAATTACCTTTTACATTGAAACGCCGACAGTTCCCCATTAAACCTGCATTTGCCATGACCATCAACAAATCACAAGGACAAACCATGGACAAGGTTGGCATCTACCTCTCTGAACCCGTTTTTGGACATGGACAACTTTATGTTGCCTTCTCACGTGTTCGCCGTTCATCTGACGTTAAAGTTAAAATTATAAATAATCCATGCCAAGGAAGACTCATTCAAGGACAAGACACCATCTTTACTACTAATGTTGTATACAAAGAAATATTCCAATAAAACATTAATATATGACAAACACTCTATTTGTTATTTCTATGGGCATCATCCAAAGCTGCACACTATTCTATATCTAATTCATACATCTGACTCTTTCTCATGTCCCAACGCCAGGGGTTGGCGAGCGAAGCGAGCAGGGGGCGGAGCCCCCTAGTATATATATAATATAAAATATATGTGTATATACACAGTATGTATATGTGTGTATATATATTGTAATAAAAGGCGCTATATAGGCACCTCACCCGACACAGATGGACACGGAGGCATGTATAAAATGAAAGACTTTTCTTTATTTTCTCTTTAGCCGTGGGGCACGTCTTCCCCGTGTCCCACAGCCCGACACAGTCCCAAAGCACAACAAAAACCCACAACACAGTTTTCTCTTCTTCTTCTACCACCACTCCTCCTCAAGCTTAGTCCTCCTCCTCCCAACTCAGGCCCCCGAGTGGTGGTGGCTGGCCCCTTTTATAGCCCACCCGGAAGTGTTCCAGGTGCTCGACCACCTGGTCCCAATTGCACTTCCGGGTGGGGCTGAAAACTCGTCCAGCTGGGCTGTTGAATCAAGACAGCACCTCCTAGCGGCCACCCAAGCTCCCAACCAGGCTGTGGAAGACTCCATCTCCCATGGAGCACTGTAGGAGGTTGGGGAAACACCGTTGGCCAGGGAGGCTGCCACCAAGCGTCCCGGGGAAGGTATTGAGTTGCCCATGGTTGCTCCCCCGGAACACATGCAGCAGGGGCGTCCCAGCCGCTCGTCACAATATAATTATATATATATATATATAATTATATATATATATATGTGTGTGTGTGTGTGTGTGTGTGTGTGTGTGTGTGTGTGTGTATGTATAATCTAGATATATATAGAACTTCTGTTAGATAATAGACTGACATTTACTTTCATGTGTTTTGTTTTTTTTTTTTTTTTTAGGTTTAAAAAAGCCAATACCAGATTGTATTGTTCATGTGGAGTCCACAAACATTTTCCCAGTCAGTTGGTGTGAAACAAATGGATATTTACTGTGTCACCCACGGAAACCTAAAGGTGCCTTATTTCTCAAGTCCAGGCATGATTGTTCCTGTGGTTTAACTGCAACATAGCAATCCCTGAAATTCAAAGGAATACTTAAACTAATTAGAAACATTTCTAAACATCTTTATCTTTCTATTTGTCTCTAATAGTTAAGAAGCAGAGAAAAGTAGCTGTTGTCCAGCCTGAGAAGCAGTAAGAATTGAAGTTTCCTCCAGGTTTTGTAATCTTGAAGGGAAGTGTAATTTGTGTATTGACACTTGTTTCTTGCATCTTATTTCCAGAATGTTGCCTAGTCATATTATAACAGATGGTTTGAGAAGTCAGGACTGCAATTCTGCTGAAGTAGGTAGGTTTTGCCAACAGCAAAATTCCTCTTAACATTTCACTGCTGGGTAAAGCTACAAGGAAATAAGGTTAAACGTCTGTTTACATTGAGTGATGTTAATGTTGGGCTGATTGTTCATAATAGGGAAAATGTTAAAAAAAAGCAAAATTTTATATATACACACACACACACAAACTCCCACAACCTTTATTGACCCATACAGAATAATTTAAAGCCTTGCAGGTACTCCACCACATTGTGCAGTGAACACAGGGACCATCAGCAGATGCAACCAGATGCTATGTAACTCTTTTGGAGCACAAACGCACTTCAGAATGCATCTATAAATGTGAAGTATTATACCAAAACAGAAGAATTTTCATAGTCTGTAAGCTAATATACAATATGGTGCTATGGCACCTAGTCTGCCTGTGTCACGAAGTTTAATGCAATGGCAGTTACTTAAATTTTGGTTTTGTTTTGAAATGTGTTGAACAGTAGCAAGGTTTTAAGAGGTATTCAAGTTTTTCTTGAAAAATTGTTTTGCTTTAAAAAAAAAAAAAAAAAGAAATGGAAATACAGAGGAGCATCTTGTACATCTTTACAGCAGTACCTTTCTTTTTGAATAACGATACCAGCTCAATGATAGCATATACAGCAGCGGTTCCCATGGGGCACCACAACTGGCCTACAGGGGTGCTGTGAAATATTCCAATATTAGACATCTTTATCATCCGTAACAAATCCAAAAATAATTTAAAAGTATATAGAAATAATAATACCACTGTTATAATGACACTATCCAACCCTTTTTCTAAGCTAAGTTTTTCTCTGGTGCTATGATTGGTTTATTCATAATAAATGATGCGTCACTGACGAGACTGAACAGTATCATTTTGAGAACAGACCCGAATGAACTCATTCAGGTGTTGGGCAACAATCATAGATGTGTAAGGATCTGAATTGACTTTTGCAGAAGAAGAAAATCTTACTGATCTGTCTTGCGACAATATGCTCAATGTAAAATTTGGCTTCATGGATGTTACTGACTTTTGGCTATCAGTAAAAGATGAATATCTGCTGCTGAGTAGTAAAGCTCAGTGAATCTTAATTCCTTTTGCAACATCATATTTATTCTAAGCTGGGTTTTCAGTGGTTGCTATGATAAAAAGCAAATGCTGTGCGAAAATCAGCATAGAACAGGAAATGAGGGTGGCTGTATCCAGTATGATTCTGAGATTTACAACGATGTCTAGTGAACAACAGGCTCATCCGTCTCACTAATTGTTCCCATCTATAAATTGTGATTTTTGTAATGTTTGTTGTTGAATCTTTTCAAATAAAAGATTATGACTGGTTCTTAACATATTAATTTAAGTGTAAAAAGAATATAAATTATTTTGAATTGAATAAATTACAGTGTACGAAAACATTAACAAATATTTAATTTGAAATGGTCAGTCATCATAATCCACTAATTTGGAAAATTGGCCTCTTTTCAACCATGTGGTGCACCTCAGAGAAGAACTGATTAAAAACTATCCTAAACATTTGTGATAATTTGCGTTTAATTTTTTTTATAATTTAATCGCACCAAGCCACCAAACTACACACTGCAACTGTCAGGTATAAACTTATGGCACTGTGGATAAATCTTGAAACATTAAGTGTGCTGGGAACAGAAAAGGTTTGGGAACTGCTGATATACGGTATACTGTTCATTAAGTCACTATACTTAAATTATTCACCTTCTGTATGAAGTCCTTAGATTGATAGTGGTGTTCCTTGAAATCCAATTTTTTTGTTATTGTGCTATCTGTTCTTTTATCCTTGTATGATGTGGTCGTACCATTTAATCCTTCTCAGGTATTTTTAATGGTGTTTTTCTTTCATTATTAGTCCAAATTATACACTTTTATGATATTTTTTCTCTCTTCTGTGTAAATGGTGTTTGGAACTTACCCCTTAATAGCATCTGCAGTTGAATTTTGAGTAGTAAACTCTTTTGGACACTTTTCTCACATTTTTTGTGTATTTACATTTCCACATCATGTATTCAGCATCTTCTACTTTATTGTATTAACACTTGGCTATGGACATCTGGCGTTCATAATCAGTTTAATTTTAACTAGATTTTTATTTGTGTCCAGTATATTGTGCTGTTTCCCATGCCAGGCCTGCCAAACAGTTAGGTAGTACTTTTTTCTCTGTGATTTCCTGTTCTCTCATATTCATACCTTGATATTTCTCTCATCCTGATCATTTCTTGTCTTCACACTAGAATTTTTTTTAAGGGTTTTCAGGAATACCAGGTCTTATTTTCTTCATCTTTTAAATTAATTATGATCCTGCTTTGTATCTTACCTGCTTTACATTTCATTTTCTGAGCTAGATATGTTATGATTTCCTTACATTTTAATGGCAGCAAGAGTCTATTATTTTAAAGACCTTATCCTCCTTTCTTTTTGTGGACAGGACTTCTCTTTCAGTTGTTTGCACAGAGGCTAAAGACTTGACAGATATATTAATTTTGCAAGATTAGCATGATTTTTAATTTTTTACTTCTTGGTTTTTCATAAACCTGCTAATCTTTGTACCTTCCTCTTTAATTCTTTCAATCCTTAATTCGTTTTACTCTTATCTGTCCTGAAATTTATATTGTTTCTTTTTGAATGTTTTCTCCCCAGTATCTTCCATAACTTCCCTTGGTATTCAGGCATTCAATACAGTATTTCATAGTAATTTTGGACTGATACTTTGCCTTTCTAATTGATGTTTCATTCCTCTGCATATTAGACCTAAATCATCCATGTCTGCTATTGCTTTGACTATTACTTTACCTGGAGAGGTTTGTATTCTTTAGATTCTTTGATCCTCTCTAACTTGCTGTTATAAGGGTTCCATACATATTACAAGAAGACTTGTAGACAATGGAGATCCTTGCCTTAGACAGTTTTCTGTCTTTATTCCTTCAATCAGACTACTATTTATTATGATCTTTCTTATAGTTCTTACATAGCATTCTTTGATCGTTTCCGTTATTATTATGATTTATAAAGCCCACAGTATATCAGTTTTCAAGTGTTTGAATGTTATAAAATATTTCTAGATCCAAATTCAATTTTGCTAATGGGATTCTTCTTTCTTCTACTTATTCTCTGATTTCCCCATCAACAGTAGGTTTTACACTATTTTGCATTCAGGGACGTACCTTCTTCTAGCCTCTTCCTAATTCTGTTCACAAATATGGTTTAGATTTTATAGTCTGCACAACAGTAAGGTGATAGATCTCTCTTTCTGCAATTAATTTAAATTTCTTTTTTTATATCATTAATGAAGGACGTTTTTCCATGTGAAATACAGCATGATCTCCTTCAATTAGTTCTGTTAAAACTTATATTAAATCTTCTGTAGTAATATACCAGAAAGTTAACCTAAATTCTTTTGGAAGATCATCAGTCACTAGAGTTTGGTTTTAGGGCTTTTGTTTTTGTGGTTTCCTTTAGTTCTTTCTGTTCAATCATTCCAACACATTTAAAAAAACATTTTAACTTTATTTTCAGTGTTTATGCAAAGACACCTTTCTCCTTTATTGTTTAAAGTATCACAATATCAATAAGTATTGATTGTAACATTTTAAAAATTATTTCAATGATCATTTCTCATGGTATCAGTTTTACAGCCTACATTATAAACGTGTTTCTGGTTCATGCTGCCTTTTGACAATTGTGCCATGTAGACTACTAATGGGTTTTTCTCAAGTTGCAGCCCTGTTTCTTATAGTATCTTAATTGCAAGTTACAGAAAAATGAATCCGTGTAAGCCTGTAAACTCTTGTGTTTGAAGTAGGGATGTGATGTTGGCTGTTTTTCTACATGTTAAAAAGTTTTTTGTAGTCACTTAAACATTTAATGCATTAAGACAGGGCTCTGCGTTTATTTTTACCTGCAGGCTAGTTTTATTCTATGCTGTTCATTCAGGGGCAACACTCTTTAGCAATGAGGCTCAATCGCTCTGTCAATTTTTAAGCCCTTGCCACAAAGTTTGCTGCTGTAACATGTTGCTATCTTTTATTTTACTAGTGTGATTTTAAAATTATATTTCATGACATTTACTGTATCATGTAAGGCACTATAACCTTTTAGAGCTCAATTGCATACACAGTGATGGTACTCCTCTCTGTGCGCATATATTTGGTGTATTATAGTAGAAATTAAATTGTGGTGACTAAAGTGAAAGGTGATTGAATTGTCTGGCTATGGCGGCCACTTCATGGATGTGGTGGTTTTTTTTTGTTTTTTTTTCATCAATGTAAAGATTTTAATGTACTGCACACAGTATTGTAAATTATTTAAATGCATTTTTTCTGCGTTACTTATTATTTACTGTAGTGAGTATTGAAAACGATATTGAATTTTAATACTTTCCTTTGTATTGTATTGAAGTTTGAAGTTTTGTAATTGTGATAACCCTTCTTTTAAGGGTAACCTGTCCCCAACATTAACTCCTAGTCCATTTGTACATCTCTCTTAGTGTACCACCAAACCACAGTAAAGGGGCTTTGAAATATGCTCATTTAATTTGGTTATTCAAATGTGTTCATTGTATATATTATATCTAAAAATTTTGCACAGATTCACTTTTATGTTTATTCTTGGTTATTGTAGTTTTGTTTTTAATAATTCTTAATCCAAAGTTTCAGTCTTAGGAATTTGTATTCCTTAATCCCTTTGTACAGTATACTATATAAAATATGTGTATGTCCAGTGTGTGTGTGTGTGTGAGTGTATAGAATAAAAATCTACAAATACTATTCTTGCAATAAAATATTTGTTATATAGGTTTGTCTCTATTATAGAAATTGCATAACTACAGTAAGACATTCTAGTGTGGAGTTGCTGCTAGACCCACCAATTTGTTTCCATGTAACCTAAGCAATTTGTGACCTTAAGGTGGAGACGTGATACAAGCATTAGGAATGAACAGAAGAAATCTAAAACATGTCATCTTTTCAAAATAAGACCTTCACGTAGGGTACAATTTAAAGTTGATTAAGAACAAATTTAACATGTCTGAAATATTTCTTCATGTATTGACTTGTAAGTGTACTAAACCAGTTATGTATAGCACTATGGACGAAACTGTCATCTATAGTGCTGTTTATGCCTGTTGCTTTTAAAACACCAGGTGAACAAGAATAAACATTTTGGGCTGAATTGCCTATTCTTTTCTAAATGTATGTTTATATTTGTAAATAATCAGTTTTTTTCCCTTTCTTTCTTAAGGGCTTAGCAATGGCAAGTACTACTGTCCAAAAATCTACTTTAACCACCGTTGCTTTTCCGGTCCATACCTCAACAAGGGTCGAATTGCAGAGCTACCAAGATCTGTAGGTCCTGGGAACTGCGCCTTAGTTCTGAAGGAGGTAGGCCTAAGTGGTGTAATATACTAAAAAATAAACTTCATTTGTATGCTTAATAATTATATTGAACATTAGGTAAACATTTTGTTTGAACTGAAGGATATCATTTATAACTTTGATTTTATAAGTTTTATTACTTTCTAAGTAACACAAATGCTGGATTTTGAACATTTATTACCTGAAGTGTATCTGCGCTTGACTATTCTGGATACTTGGACAGGTGACATCCATCTGTGCTGTTTAATTTTTGTGGGTCCAAAAAAGTCAAAAATGTTAGTATGTATGCATATAAGCATAAACAACATGGAGGCAAGGAAATTGTGTCATAAACTTGAAGTCTGGAATTTATGAAACAAACAAAAAAAAAAAACAGAAATTCTGCATGTTGTGAATGAATAAAAACTCTCAAGAATGTTTATCACTGATAAATAAATGGTTGTCGGGTGCCAAGTGGTTGATTTTAGTTTTGATGTACTTCCATATTTATGTGCGAACTCACACAAGCAAATAGAAAACATAGCCTTACCTCAGGAAAAATAGTACCAGGAATATGCGATAAAACGATTCTTTCCATGCTTCAGAAATATGGAAGGCATATTTTCTTTTATTGGAACTCAAAGAGAATATATTTAGTAAGTTTTTGGCTATTACAGTGGTGCTTTATGCCTGGCTGTCTCTGTTGTAAAGGAGCCAGAGCGGGCAAGATGTATATATTTTTTTAATGTATAGAAAACGCTTAACATTAGACCACAATTTCGTGTAACGAATGCATATATGCAATGTTTGGGAGGAAGTAACTTGAAAAATCCTGAGCTTATCCTAACATGTACATCTTCAATACTGCATGTGAAAGCAAACTAGATTACCCAGTGAATCCACACAAGTGCAAAACAAGCAAATCCTACAAAGTGTCCAAGTGTGCATTCAAAGTCAAGTTTTTGTAGCAGTAACTTTGCAGCATAAATCTCTAGCCACATTGCTTAGACATCGTGTATTTGGTGGTTAAGAATTATGGATTCCAAAAAAGTCGAGAAACGTGACTGCAGTTAATAAAAATAAAACACAATTTTAACTTATTGTTATGTACAGTTTCTGTTATGGCTCTTGATTCAGAGCATCTGTTAATGGGATATTATCATGGCTAATACATATCTTTAAACCTTGTGTTATCAACATTTTAATGCTCTTACAGTTCTACAAGGCAGAGAAACATGCTGCTGATTAGCTGCTAACACATAATTAAATTGCAGAGGTTCAAGTGCTATGCATTGTACCACAGTAGAGTTCAGTGCCTTTTGTTATTTTATTCTAGTAGACAGTTTTTTAAATGCAGAATGAAATTAAATAATTTTGGCAAAGCTGCTGTAAAGTTTTGTTTTTTTTATGTATTCGATAAGTCCATTTTGAGGAACCACCAGAGTGAGATTCACATTCACTGTTTTATTCACATATCCATGAGGTAAAGCTTTATTAAACAAACAGCACAGATAATGAGCTGTAGATTAAGTCCAAAGTGGGAAAAATAAATAATTGTATTCAAATATAATTCAAAGAAAATGTTTTTAATATAGTGGTACCTCTTTATTATTTTGTTCTTTTTATATAGTACATTGTGCTGCATTTTAACATAGGTAATAGCACAAAATCTTCTCCTACTTTATGAAATATTATAGGAAAATATTTTAGAAGGTTTTATAAAACCATTTCAACATGCAGAATCTTTGTGAAAGCCTTGATGTTTTAAGTGCAAAGCATATGAAGTATCATCTTCATTTAGGTTCACATCACAGGTTTTCAATTAAGTTAAAGCCTAGAGTTTGATGTGGCATTTTAAAAACGTTTACATCTGTTTTCAGTCCACTATTTCTTTGTAAAAATTAAGTTTCTTCTTTATAGCACTACTTACAAAAGTTCATGATGGTTGTTCATTTTAAAAAGCTGCATAGCCAGTGCCTGTAACACATCTGTATATTTCATAGTTTTTCGACTCTTGTGGTAATGCTGAATGAACTAGTATTATGGTGTACCACATACAGTAGGTAAATTTTGATTTTATTTAATCTGCCAACTGATTTTGGTCAAAATCTCATCGGTGTCAAGTAAACTCTAACCACTTCACTTTCTTGTTTCTCATCATTAAGGCCTTTTTTTCTGGCAGTGGTTCCGACTAGCCTGTTGACATTGATGTTCCTTCTAATTCTCATTCTGAAGTCTTGGTAACCCCCTGATCCAGCTTGGTTCTGTTGTTCACTATACGTGATCCCTGGATTCTTTGTAGTCTGCCCCATCTAGTTCCTCACTGTGGTTGAGATAAGATGTGCTTTTGTCATTTCTTGGAAAGTTGACACTGCTTTAATTACTTGAAACTTATTAAGATGTATTGTTAAGTGAAATACAGTATATTGTATTGTTTTCACACCTGTAGCATAGTGTATGAGGCTCAATAACCATTTTCCTTTTTGTGTTGTCATTTCTTTAACTTTCTCATGATGATAGATATTTTTTACATGTGTATTATGTAAAGCTCAGTGCATTGTCATTCCTTAGAATTTAGTTGCGTTTTAAGTGAGCATTATTTTGTATTAATTTTAAACCTTAATAACTTTAAACTTAACTTTAAACCTCATTTTCAGGAAAACATCATTGAAAATCTATATATATATATATATATATATATATAAAAAAAAGTCAATGTGCGTGTGTGCGTGTGTGTATGTATGTATGTTCCAGCATCACTTCCAAACAGCTGGAGCAATTTTCATGAAACGTGGTACACGTGTTTCTCATTGGTCAACTAAAACTTCTGTAGGATGAAATCAACCCTAACCCACCCCCTTCTCGGTAGGGTCGGGGGAGATCTTGCGGTCTTGTATGCATGTTATCATCCAGTTGACACTTAGAACGACCACCAGAGGGCGAACTGGAGGTGACTGCCAGCATTCTTTATGTTTGAGTACCACCACGCCCCTGTTAAATTAAATAGAGTTGGTCGGTTCTGAGCGTCAACTGGATAATAACATACATATAAGACCGCAAGACAAACACATTAGTGAGTCTTCATTGTTAGTTAATTGATTTTTATTTTTAAAGTTGTGTTTTCTTTTTTTTTTTATTATATTTTTCTCAAAGAATAAAAAAAAAAAAAACGCTTTATATTCCTCCTGGGCAACACTGGGTATTTCAGCTAGTAATAAATAAAACTCATCTTGACCCTAGCAATAATTTTTGAGCCCTGTGTACCACAGTGATGCCTGGTTGGATCATACAGAATGCAATTAAGTATGCTGTATATTGTGAAATAAGTCTTCTAACCCACTATCTTTCCTAAGTTGGCTTTCCACTTAATTTAGCATGTTAGGCAGAGTTCACAAAGCTTGTTTAAATGTTTCCACTGAGAAGACAAAAGCAAGCTTTTTGTCAGTCCCTATTGAAAATATTGTTCTTGGTTCCTAGAAATAGCAAGAAACTAACTGCATCTGAGTGCAGAGAAATAATTTCTGCTTGTAATGTAACTAAGAAACTCAAAATACTTTTTCGAACATGTTGACAACTTGTAGAATGTTGGATATCTTCAACTTTTATTTTTGATTATTTTACGTAAAGAGATTCATGATGTGTTTTATAAGTTTAAAAAAAGGGCCTATCTCATCTTGGCAGCACAGTGGCAGTACTACTGCCTCACAGTAAGGGAGCCAGGATTCGCATTCTGGGTCCTCCCTCCGTATCTCTGTGGGTTTCCTCCCACTGTCCAAAGCCATGCAGGTTAGGTGGCTTGGCAATTCTGATTTGGCCCCAGTGTGTGGTTAAGGTGTGTGTGTGTATGTGTGCACACTCACCCTGTAATGGACCGGCGTTCTGTCCAGGATTTGTTCCTGCCTTGCGTCCTGTGCTAGCTGGTATAGGCTCCAGCACTCCTCACAACACTGTTCAGGACTAAGTGGGTTACAAAATAACAATAGTCTTGTATATAATTAATAATAGTTCAAAGTGGATAATTTCAATTTAAGATATATGTATTAAATTGTAATTTTGATTTCAACACAACCAAACAGCAAGAAAATCATTTTATCTTTAATTATACTGAGCAAAGCATAATACCACCATTAAGGATATTTGTTAGTTGATAAATGTTTCAGATACATGTGTTTGGGGAGGAATTGCACTTTGAATTTTAGGTCCTCTTTTTTTTCCATCAGGTGCTTTCTCTGTTAATTAATGCTGCCTACAAGCCAAGCCGTGTCCTGAGAGAGTTACAGCTGGATGAAGATGCCCGCTGGAGGGGCTACAGTGAAACCCTCAAAGCTAAGTAAGTGCATAGAAGTTATATTAATCTTTTTTTCCATTGTGTTGTTAAACTCTCTGTCAGTTCCAGTTTCTGGTTTCATATTGAAAGCATGCATAAAGAGCAAATGCCTGTATTATTTAAATAAAAGGTTTCAAATTATTGAGACATATACTGTATGTTGCCATTGTTTTCTGTCGAAAATGTAAATTTTAACCAGCATTCAAAAAATCTGAATTGACTACCCAGAAATAAAACAGCTTGCTTAAGTGAATGTTACAGTTTTCAATTAGTTCTGTCCAACCATTTTCTAAATTCAGGACCTGGGATCACATGTGATGCAAAGCAGAAACAAAAAATAGACATTAAACTAAGCAGAGTTTATTCACTATTGCCCAGGAGTCAAAACAACAACAAGCAGAAGTTAGAAACCAAAAAAATCAAGTGAGGCTTATGTCTAAAATGATGCATTTTTCACATTTTATTATACTTTGTAACCACACCTTAATAGCTGTTTTTTTTTTTACGCTGCCATTTTAAGCTGTTTGAAGAAAATACACAGCTTCCTGAAGGGCAGGAAGAAAAGTTAATCATACCTGTGTATTGAAATTGTGCAAAGTGACCGAAATTTTATTAACATTGTTCGTTTATGCATGCTTTTAACATTTTTTCCTAATTTTTTTTTTCTGCACATTAGAAATAGTTTTTTAAAAATTGTTAACCATAATCATTATTGCTTTTTCAATAAAACATGTTAAATGCAGCACAAATAATAGTGTGGAGAATAAACTGTGTAGCAATTCAAAAATATTGTTTTAAGGTAAGAGCCTTTTTTTAACAGTTCAAATTTTAAATAGTAATTCTTGAAAAAATCCTTAATTAAATAAACACTATTTTTGACTTGGAAAATGGTAGTAGAATATTTGTGGTCTTAATTTGTGCCTTTTAAACTGTAAGTTACATTATAAAGTATTCTGTTTGAAATATAATAAAATTCTCTCTGTAAATAACATTTCAGCATAGTTAAAATAGTCTAACTTTGCAATAATAAAGCAAAATAGAGAAAATCAACGTTAATAAAATGTCTCACGTATCCTTTCTATGCCACAATCCAAAACTTATTCAGAAAGATAATATCTTTTGCCTTTTTCCAATCAATTTGTCATTTAAGTTTAGCAAGATGTTCTCTTACGTTTAAAATGCACAAGCTAAAGTTGACTTTCTCCAGAGCTAAAATTCTGTCATACTCTGTTGCCTTTTAAGTAAGGAAGCAGAGTAAAAGCACTGGGTATGTACTTGTACTTTCTCACTCTAACATAGCAGTTGCTGCAGGGGTTGGGGGGTTATGCCATTGAGAGACAGATACAAAAGTTATTTGTTAAACCAGAATGTAGGCATGTTCTGACCATTCTGCATTCATGATTGCCGATCACCATTCACAAACAGCCAAGCAATCCCGGCTTCCTCTACACAATTAGAAACATATCTAGTGTCCACCCTTTCAGAACACCCAGTTGTTAACTCCTTATTGACCAAGACGGTCCTTAAATGAAACACTGCCAATAAGGAATAACAGAAATCACCATTGTGATTTTGACTTATGGTAAATAAGATGGCCACAGCTAAAGTCAGCCGCCTCAACAATAGAGGCACGGAACATGGCCCATTCGGGCTCAATGTCCCCCCACCTCCCTCGGGATGTGGTCGAAGTTCTGCCAGAGGTGGGAGCTGAAGCTACTTCTGACAGGGGACTCTGCCAGACGTTCCCAGCAGACCCTAACAACACGTTTGGGCCTACCAGGCCTGACCGGTATCCTCCCCCACCATCGAAGCCTACTCACCACCAGGTGGTGATCAGTTAACAGCTACGCCCCTCTCTTCACCCGAGTGTCCAAGACATGTGGCTGCAGGTCGGACGACACAACCACAAAGTCGATCATCGAACTGAGGCCTAGGGTGTCCTGGTGCCAAGTGCACATATGAACACCCCTATGCTTGAACATGGTGTTCGTTATGGACAATCCGTGACGAGCACAGAAGTCCAATAACAAAACACTGCTCGGGTTCAGATCAGGGGGGCCATTCCTCCCAATCACGCCCTTCCAGGTCTCACTGTCATTGCCCACGTGAGCATTGAAGTCTCCCAGCAGAACGAGGGAGTCTCCAGAAGGTATGCCCTTTAGCACCCCCTCCAGGGACTCCAAAAAGGGTGGGTACTCCAAACTGCTGTTCAGCACATACGCACAAACAACAGTTAGGACCTGTCCCCCCTCCCGAAGGTGGAGGGAGGCTACCCTCTTGTCCACCAGGGTAAACCCCAATGAACAGGCTCCAAGTCGGCGCCTCTCACCGGTCCGAATGGGCCATGTTCTGTGCCTCTATTGTTGAGGCGGCTGACCTTAGCTGTGGCTGTAAGGTGGTCAGTGCCTGTCGTGGCGGCAATCCCCGAACCCGTTGGTGGACACCGATGGTGAGGGATGCCATCAAGCTGAAGAAGGAGTCCTAAAGGACCTTTTTGTCCTGTGGGACTCTGGAGGCAGCTGATAGGTACTGGCAGGCCAAGCGGAATGCAGCTTTGGTGGTTGCTGAGGCAAAAACTCGGGCGTGGGAGGAGTTTGGGGAGGCCATAGAGAACGACTTTCGGACGGCTTCGAGGAGATTCTGGTCCACCATCCGGCGTCTCAGGAGGGGGAAGCAGTGCAGTGTCAACACTGTATATGGTGGGGATGGTGCACTGCTGACCTCGACTCGGGACGTTGTGGGTCGGTGGGGGGAGTACTTCGAAGACCTCCTCAATACCCCTAACATGCCTTCCAATGAGGAAGCAGAGCCTGGGGACTCGGAGGTGGGCTTCCCCATCTCTGGGACTGAGGTCACAGAGGTGGTCAAAAAACTCCTTGGTAGCAGGGCCCCGGGGGTGGATGAGATACGCCCGGAGTTCCTCAAGGCTCTGGATGTTGTAGGACTGTCTTGGTTGACACGCCTCAGCAACATCGCATGGACATCAGGGACAGTGCCTCTGGATTGGCAGACTGGGGTGGTGGTCACCCTCTTTAAGAAGGGGGACCGGAGGGTGTGTTCCAACTACAGAGGGATCACACTCCTCAGCCTCCCTGGAAAAGTCTATTCGGGGGTCCTGGAGAGGAGGGTCCATTGGATATTCGAACCTCAGATTCAGGAGGAACAGTGTGGTTTTCGTCCTGGTCGTGGAACAGTGGACCAGCTCTACACCCTTAGCAAGGTCCTGGATAGTGCATGGGAGTTTGCCCAACCAGTCTACATGTGTTTTGTGGACTTGGAAAAGGCGTTCGACCGTGTCCCTCGGGGAATCCTGTGGGGGGTGCTCCGGGAGTATGGGGTACCGGACCCCCTGATAAAGGCTGTTCGGTCCCTGTACAACCGGTGTCAGAACTTGGTCCGCATTGCCGGCAGTAAGTCGAGCCCATTTCCAGTGAGAGTTGGACTCCGCCAGGGCTGCCCTTTGTCACCGATTCTGTTCATAACTTTTATGGACAGAATTTCTAGGCGCAGCCAGGGTATTGAGTGGGTCCAGTTTGGTGGACTCAGGATTGGGTCACTGGTTTTTGCAGATGATGTTGTCCTGTTTGCTTCATCAGGCCGTGATCTTCAGCTCTCTCTGGATCGTTTCGCAGCTGAGTGTGAAGCGGCTGGGATGGGAATCAGCACCTCCAAATCCGAGACCATGGTCCTCAGCCGAAAAAGGGTGGAATGCCCTCTCAGGGTTGGGAGCGAGATCCTGCCCCAAGTGGAGGAGTTCAAGTATCTTGGGATCTTGTTCACGAGTGAGGGAAGAATAGAGCGGCAGATCGACAGGCAGATCGGTGCGGCTTCCGCAGTAATGCGGGCTCTGCATCGGTCTGTCATGGTGAAAAAGGAGCTGAGCCGCAAGGCAAAGCTCTCAATTTACCAGTCGATCTACGTTCCTACCCTCACCTATGGTCATGAGCTATGGGTAGTGACCAAAAGAACGAGATCGCGAATACAAGCGGCTGAAATGAGTTTCCTCCGTAGGGTGTCTGGGCTTTCCCTTAAAGATAGGGTGAGAAGCTCAGTCATCCGGGAGGGGCTCAGAGTAGAGCCGCTGCTCCTCTGCATCGAGAGGAGTCAGATGAGGTGGCTCGGGCATCTGATCAGGATGCCTCCAGGACGCTTCCCTGGTGAGGTGTTCCGGGCACGTCTAACCGGGAGGAGGCCCCGGGGAAGACCCAGGACACGCTGGAGGGACTATGTCTCTCGGCTAGCCTGGAAACGCCTTGGGATTCTCCCGGAAGAGCTAGAAGAAGTGGCTGGGGAGAGGGTAGTCTGGGCATCTCTGCTCAAGCTGCTGCCCCTGCGACCCGATCTCGGATAAGCGGAAGAGGATGGATGGATGAATGGTAAATAAGATGAAATGAATAAGTGATTGCCCTGACATACACAATCGTGGTTGAGGGAAAAAAATCCAAACAACTAGTTAGATGGTTGTGTAAAAATGAATCCTTCTTGTGATCTTGTCTCTTAAAGTTAGGGGGGGAAAAAAGTCAAAGCATGTATGAGATGTTTGCATGCTCACCTGCTGAGCTGGTGCACTGATGTAAAGTGCAGATAATCAAAGGCCACCTAGTTCTTTGATCATGTTCATTTTCTTCTATTGATCTCACATTTCTAGTATTTTTTTGCCAACATTAATTTTAATTTGTGAAACCCACGTTGCACATAATAAAGATTGATTTTGAAAATGTTTGTGGAAATTGAGTGGCCATATCTTTTGTGCAAGCAATAATGTGGCTTCTGAGAAAGAAATGTAATGGTATTTAAGCAGTTGTAACTTGTTGGGGTGTGGAGACTGGATCCATGTGATTTTATTAAGTAATGAAAAGAGAGAAAAGTGTTATATAAATGAGGATGTCAAGCCAGTATGACTTTCAAAATAAATATGCTGGACAGGTATATAATTCTTATTCAAAATATGTACATTTTCAAGCAGTGATGAAATGAAACCGAGACATTAAAGTACATATTCACCGTTGCGCCAGTATGCCAATCCAGACTAATGTATGTAGGAGAATTCATGTATCTAAACCAATTTATTGAATAATGCAATATATTCAAACCAATGATCTATCCAAGTGTGAATACAGTACTGAAGACAGCATTAGTATATGTACTGGTTTTCTCATCAGAGAATCTATAAGTATAATATTAGCTGGATGCATTCTGCCTCATTTGATCAGACAAGGAAAATGCTATTTTTGTTTTCTGAATCAGTGATTGATAAGGACTTTACCTGTATTAAATATACACTTTATTTATTTTTTTAATTTTATTAGTTTTTATTATTCCATACAAATAGATCAGTTTTTACAAAAAATAGGATTGAAAACAGATTGGCCGCCACCCCTGAGAAAGAGAGCATGGCCAAAGAGGTGAATCTTAAAGCTTGTAAACATACCTAGATTGATTAGTTTAATAGGGCAATAAAGATGAATGGAGAAGAGAAAAAAATGCGCAGATAATTGCTTCCTTGGTACTTTAAGAGCTTATTCTAAAATATTATTGTTTAGATCCTGCCAGGTTTTGAAAAAGTTCTGTACAGATCCTGAGAATTTGTTTTTTTCCAATTTCAAATAGTATAAAACATCAGTTTCCCACTGACTTAAAAGAGGAGAATTAGGATTCTTCCAGTTTAGCAAAATAAGTCTGTGTGCCAAAAGTGTAGTGAATGCAATCACAGTTTGTTTCTCCTTCTCCACTTTAAACCCATCTGGAAGAACACCAAACACAGCTATTAATGGGTTAGGAGGGATTGTGACCCGAAGGCTGTCTGAGAGGCACTTAAAAATTTTGGTCCAAAATGATGTTAATTTGGTGCAGGCCCAAAACATGTGACCCAGTGAGGCTGGGACTTGATTGCAGTATTCGCAGGTTGGATCTTGCCCTGGAAACATTTTGGACAGTTTTAAGCGAGACAGATGTGCTCGATATATAATTTTGAATTGAATACAGTAATCCCTCACCTATCGCTGGGGTTACGTTCCAGAGCCCCCCGCGATAGGTGAAAATCCGTGAAGTAGCGACCTATATTTATTTTATTATTTATACATATTTTAAGGCTTTATAAACCCTTCCCACGCTCTTATAAACCTTTCTCACTCTCTTGTTAACCTTTCCCACGCTCTTATAAACACTTCCTATGCTCTTAAACACTTTCTACATTCTTAAACACCTCAGACCAACACTGCACACTGCCTGCACGCAGCGATCAGATGTCAATGTGTCTGCACTCGCTTTGTGAAGGGGGGCAGCTGAACTCACGCTGAGCAGAAATGGACTTTGTGCTGCTTCTGCCAAAATGCCTGCTTGTCGCTCTGCGCGAGGTGTGTGTGTGTGTGTGTGTGTGTGTGTGTGTGTGTGTGGGTGTGTGAGAGCTGAACGCACCTTCGCTCAAACCCCCCCTCCCCGGAAGCGCAGTATGCTCCTGCCACTTCGCATTGTCAAGGGGGGTGGGGAGCTGAATGAACGCTAAGGAGAAGTGGACTTTGTGCTGGCTTTGTGCTGCTTGTCGCTCTGCGTGTCAATAATTTAAAAGCCTGTACAATCAGGCTTTTAGGTGTACATCACCTATTTTCCTGTCTCACTGTCTTGTCTTGCGTGAAGTTAAAATGTTTTATAATAGTGAGATGTTACTCATATCCTTAGCCCGACATCCACATATCATATGGTCTTTCTATATCGCGGATTTTCTTCTGTTGCTGATGGGTCTGGAACATAACTTCCGCGTTAGGCGGGCAATCACTTGTATTTAAAAACCCGCGAAGTCGTGAATCCGCGAAAGTGAACCGCGAAGTAGCGAGGGATTACTGTAATTGTATGCTTTGCGCATATGGAGGTCGAGTGAATTCTCTGTATTGCTACTTTCCACTCCTTTTCTGATATATTAAGAGATCTTTTTCCCAATGTCCTCTTGGATCTTTGAAAGGGAGGGACTGTAAAATAATTTTATATGTTGCAGAGATGGTGTTTAAGTCCTCGAAATTGAGCAATATTTTTTCCGGCATGGAGGAGGGTGCAAGATGAGGAAAATCGGGCAGGTTTTGTTTAACAAAGTTCCTAATTTGAAGATAGTGAAAGAAATGTGTGGCTGGAAAGTTAAATTTGGAATGTAATTGTTCATAGGATGCAGAGATGTTGTCTATATCAAGGTCTCTAAGCAATTTAATCCCAAATCTTTTCCAGATATGAAAAACTGCATATGTTTGTGAGGGTTGAAAGAGGTGGTTCTCTTGCAGGGGTGCCACAGATAAAAGATTCTCCGTCTTAAAATGCTTTCTACATTGGTTCCATATTCTGAGTGAGTGAAGCACAATTGGGTTATTAGTATATCGGCGATAACTTGCTTTTATTGGGGCACAAAGCAGGGGAATATAAAGAAGTACTGCAGGATTTTACTTCTATTGCGGACCTGGCCCGTGTATGTTCATGTATTTGTGTCCAGGTTTTTATAGCTTGTATGTTTGCTGCCCAGTAATAAAACTGAAAGTTGGATAGAGCCATAGGTCTTTGTAGGGTCGTTCTTTGGATACGTGGATGTTTTGAGTTACAAATAAATGAGGTTATTGTTGAATCTAATTGCTTAAAAAATGATTTATTGATGTATATTGGAATGTTTTGAAGTAAAAACCGAAGCTTAGGAAGAATATTCATTTTAACAATGTTAATTCTTCCAGCTAGAGTGAGATGAAGGGTTGACCATCTATGCAAGTCTTGCTTAATTTTTTCCATACAGATGGCGAAATTTTGTTGATAAAGAGCTTTGTGTTTACTTGTGATATTTACTCCTAGTTATTTAAACTGATCTGCAATGATAAAAGCTAGGGTTTCCAATCTAATATTATATGCTTGAGAATTCACTGGAAAGAGTACGCTTTTATTCAGATTAATTTTGAGACCAGAGATCTTTTGAAATTTTGTAAGTACTGTTAAGACTGCAGGCACAGACTTTTGTGGGTCTGATATATACAGTACCATATCATCTGCATATAGAGAAATTTTCTGTTCCAATTCTTCTCTGATAATCTCCTTTATCATAAGCATATATAATAAGCATTTCGACAGTGAACCGCTAGTGGTTCAATGGCGATTGCAAATAGCAGTGGTGACAAGGGGCATCCTTGTCTGGTACCACGTTCTAGTTTAAAGTACTCTGAACAAATGTTGTTAATACAAACTGAAGCTTCTGGATTGGTATACTGTAGTTTTATTCATGCACAAATGTTCAGACCAAACCCAAATTTCTCTAATGTAGTGAAAAGGTATTTCCATTCAATCATGTCAAATGCTTTTTCTGCATACAGTGATAATAATATTTCTGGGGTGTTTGACTTTGCTGGTGAGTATATTACATTAAACAGGCGTTGAAGATTGGAAGATAAGTGTTGACCCTTGATAAATCCAGTTTGATCTTGTGATATTACCGAAGGCAGCACTTTCTCCATCCTTCTAGCTATGATTTTTGAGAGTATCTTAACATCATTATTCAGAAGTGAAATTAGTCTGTATGATGCACATTGTAATAAGTGCTTATTTTGTTTAGGAAAGACGATGATTAATGCTTGGCGAAAAGTTTAGGATAGAATTCGATTGTCTCTAGCTTCTGTAAATGTTGCTAATAGGAGGGGAGCTAGCTGAGTGGAGAATTTCTTATAAAATTCTACAGGGTAGCCATCAGGGCCTGCTGCTTTCCCGCCTTGAAGTGACTTTATAGCATCTAGTAATTCTGATAGCGTCAGAGGTTTATCCAGTTCCTCCGCACTGAAAGTATCTATTTGTGGTATCTGTAATGTATCCAGAAATGCATTAGATTGTGTGTTGTCTTCTTTAAACTCAGTAGAATATAAGGATTTATAGTAGTCTCTAAATGTGTGCATTATATTTTTTATGGTCAATGATTTCATCTCTGATTGTGTTGGTGATTGCTGGGATTGCATTGCGAATTTCTTGGTTGTGGATTTGTTGAGCTAAAAGCTTATTAGCTTTCTCTCCATGTTCATAGTAATGATGTCTTGATTTATAAATTAGTTGTTCAGCTTCTTTACTTGTCAAGAGGTTGAGTTCTAATTGCAGAGCCTGCCTTTTCCTATGCAGAGCCTCGCTTGGACGCCTGGCATGTTCTTCATCTTTTCTAGTAATTTCGCTTCTTAGCTCTAATACTTTCTTGGTTTCTAATTTATTTCCGTGGGAATGATATGAAATAATCTGTCCTCTTAAGATGGCCTTTAGAGTTTCCCAGAGTATTCCTGCAGAAACCTCTGAGGATGTATTTGTCTCTAGGAAGAAACTGATTTGTTTGGATATAAATTCTGTACAGTTCTCGTCTGGTAATAGGAGCGGGTTAAGATGCCATCTGTAAGGTGAGTGTGTGGGGCATAATGACTTTAGCTCCAAGATCAGAGATGCATGGTCAGAAATAACAATAGCGTCGTACTTGCAAGATTTAATCGTAGGCAAGAAATTATTATCTATAAAGAAATAGTCAGTTCTTGAGTAGCAATGATGTACTGGTGAGTAGAACGAATATGTTCTTGAGTTTGAGTTTAGAAACCTCCAGGGGTCTGATAATATGTGGTCAGTTACAAACTGTGTAATTGTCTTTGCAGTGTTAGATGTCATCCCCCCAGTAACAGGACTCCTATCTAAGAGTGGATTTAAAACACAATTAAAGTCCCCAGCCATTATAATTTTGTGAGTATTCACATTGGGAATGGATGCAAATACATTTTGCATGAATTCCTTATCATCTACATTAGGTGCATACACATTTGTCAAAATCATCTTACAGTTAAATAAGTTGCCCATGACAATCACATATCTCCCTTCAGGATCAGATACTACATCTGATGCTACAAATGAGACTGTTTTATGTATGAGAATTCCCAAACCTCTAGTTTTCTTTGTAAAGCTAGAATGGAACATTTGGCCAGTCCAGTGTAAAAATACTATTTTAGCGTTTAAACCTGTTAGGTGAGAGAATACTTTCTTTCTCTTTAATTCATGATTCAGACCTTTAACATTCCAGCTCACAAAGTTAACTGTCCTATCATGGAGACCTTGATTCTGAATTTTTGATGCCATTTTATAGTTTTAACTGGAAGTGAGACAGCTTTAACCTTAATTTCCAATTTCCCCACGAGTTATTACCATGTAGTCTATTGTTATGTTGATAGTTATAATTATAAGAATTAAAAGTATAGATTAGATATAGCCTGCTCTCTTTCTCTAACCCCCTTATCCCCCCCCCCCCCCCCCCCCCCCCCCCCCCTTATGCCTCCCCACGTGAGGCTGAACCCCACTTCACAAAGTCCCGGTCCTCTGACATACCTAGAGATAGAGCACGTCCAAAACAAAACAAGCCCCCACGCAGCGGTGTTTGAGTATTAAAAAGTAGAGATATCTATTACCAATAAAGTCTAAATACTATATGCCTAAAATATAATCATTAACAAACTATAAGCATAAAGTATAATCTTCAGCAATCTTAAAGTATTAAGATAATAAACCCAGGGAATGGTGTTAAAAAGTGGTCTTGGATAAGCATAATAAATCCTAATACAATAATAACAATAAACCGAGGGTATGATGTTAAACAGTAACCTTTTATTTTCAGCACTTAAATTTTAACATTTGTGACTTGATTGGCGTGGTATTCTACCTTGTTTATCTTTGTAAATTTATCCTTAACAATGGATTATTTTTATGTAGCTCACTGTTTACACATACAATTACGGTGTAATTAACTTACTTTCTCTGTTAACAGTAAAGTCTTCTATTTAAATGTAATTTATTATTGTTTTTAATATTTGACCCTTCAATTAGTTTTTTGTTGAAAACCTTTGTGCAGAATGTTAGTTCACTGTTGGTTGGAACTTATAATTAAGCTTTTAGAAGTAACATTATAATTTTTACTATTTTTTTTTTCATATTGTCAGATATTACCATGCTTGGATATAGGGTCTGCTAGTAAATTCTTTGAGACTGAGTATTGTTGTATTCAGTTAAACACAACGTTACATAAGAAGTATAATAGCACAGAAACTGTCCTGCTTAGAGCTGTAAGGCCAGTTATACTTCACACGACGCATGCTGCAGCGGACGCTCCTGCTACGCAAGCATTGAAGTGTTTATACTTGTACGCGTACTTTACTTTACGTAAATCTGAAGGAATCCGCCAGGTGGCAGTGCGAGATATTATCACGGTGAGAACATGTTCGACTTCTCTGTGTTGTGAATTGCCTAGAACACCCTTTAAATTCCGATGACACCTTACCGCAATATCTCTGAAAAGGATGTTTATTGATTAAATCCAGGGATGTGTACATTCCAGCAAGCATTGGGCATGAGTGAGAAACAATCCCTGGACGATGCCTCGGCTCATCGCAAGGTGAATACAAGCACACACATACACTAGCGTTATTTTAGCGGCACCAAATCCCCAAATCTGCATATCTTTGGAAGGAAACTGGAGCACACTGAGGAAACCCAGCAGGAAAACGTGTAAACTCCAGGCAGGGAGTATCAGCGACGTGACTCCCTGCAAAACAGCAGCGCTAACGCTCCGCCACTGTGTCACCCCATGTGTGTAATTGTAATAATAATAATAATAATTCTTTGCATTTATATAGCGCTTTTCTCACTACTCAAAGCGCTCGGCAATTGCAGGTTAAGGGCCTTGCTGAAGGGCCCAACAGAGCAGAGTCCCTTTTGGCATTTACGGGATTTGAACCGGCAACCTTCCAATTGCCAGTGCATATCCCTAGCCTCAGAGCCACCACTCCGTCCTATTAACAGTATTCATTATTTAAACGAAATTACAGATTTATCTGTAAAATGTAATATACATACTTTAATGCTTTTCATCATGAAAGTGATATCAAGTATAAATCTAAGGAATCTAAATGTACAGAGCGTTGGAATATCATACATTTAATGTGCTCAGTGTGGCGATCTATTGCTGGCGATTTGCTGCTGTCAGGAGCAGAGGAAGCCCTAGAAAAAAAGATAGCACAGAAGATGGTATGTGAGAATTTTAAAACGTATCGTGTCATTACGATCGGGAATATGCGACGCTTGAATATAAAAGCACCATGAATACATCTGTATGTCGGCATTTTGCTTCACCACATCGAACCATTTATCAAATATCGAAGCGCGCACACTGATCTCATAGGATCTGCAAAGCGGCTTTCTGTCACATGTAGATAGTAACCAGAGACTCTGACGTCACATTCCAACTTTTAGCACACTGCGCCCCCCGACTTTTTGCTGGTACTGCAACTCGCGCACGCGTCGCGTTAATTTCTGAGGACCTGCTCAGAGGACGCATCAAATGAACACTGGGATTGCGTGGCAGCCATGATGCGGGCGCGTACATGTTCTGAGTTTGAAGTATAAATGAGCCCTAAGTGGCCTCCTCCGCTCTACTGATTATGGTCTTGTTAAAATTTTAAACTTAAGTGAACTAATTGATGCTTTTGATGCTTTTTGCTTTTCACTTGGAATTTAAGATAATGCATTAGCCTGGTTCAAGTTCGGTCGTAATTCTATTTGAGAATGTAAGTCTCACACTTCTCTGATTTATCTAGGTGTCCCACAAGACTCAGTTTTAGGGCCTCTTATTTATCATCTAAATGCTTCCTCTGGACTGCATTATTCGTCAGCATTGTTTGCAGTATCATATCTATGCCGAGGACACGTAAATATAAGCTCCCCCTTCCATCTTCCTCTCTGAGGAACATCTCTAGGATATTAAGCCCTGTTGATTTGTACTTGCTGTTTTTGAAGAAGTCATATGTTTTTTTTTTGGGAGTTGAGGGTTGGCCCAACTCCCAACCCTCCTCTTTTCTCACCTGGGCTATGTTAATGGTGGTGTCATCACTAATTTCCTTATGTTAAATGAGGATAAGACTGTGATCAAGTTTGTAGAGTTCAAGGTTACCCTTTCAAAGGTCGGTGATTTTCCTTTTAATTTAGATGGTATTACAGTTATTCATTCTAGTACTGTTCATAATATTGCTGGTGTTTTTGATTCTGCACTCTTTTTTTTTTTCTTTTCCAGATGCACATTAACATCTAAAATAAAACTTGTGTTCTATCACCTACATAATATTCACCTTCTTCATGCTTCACTTAATTTCCATGATGCAGAAATTGTTGTTCATGCTTTCATTACCTCATGTCTAAATTGCTATAATTAGTTATATCCCGTTATTCCCTTTAAATACTTTATAAGTTATAATTTTTCCAAAATTTGGCAGCCCTGCTCCTCACTCATACAAGGACAACTGCTCATATTAATCATGTTGTTTTTTTGTTTTTTTTAATTGTACTGGGTTCCTATAACCATTTGCATTCAATTTAAACTCGCCACGCTGACATACAAAAGCACTTTCGATGAAGAGAGACTGCAAAAAAATTATCTTTTCGCTAACATACTGACTGCATTAATGAAAACCCCTTTAATGCAGGTCATGTTCCTAGGTTTTTTTGCCATTGGTGGTAAACGGTAATGCTGTCCACTGCACAACAGACTAGTTTACAAGTATGGTGTTTTGTGTTTTTATTTGTGTGTGTGTGTGTTTTTTTTTTTATACTTAAATGTTTTTATTAAATAATAAGATTATTACGTGTATCTATAAGAGGTAAGGGTAATGTAATCCACTGTACCACAGTGCATATTACATGTAATATGTTGGTTTGATTTTATGAAGTGTCTTTTCAGATGAGTTAGGATGGTATAAAAGATCACTGTACATTGTAAGTCAGCATTTGAAAACAATTCATTAAACCGTCTTGTATATTTATAATATATAAAATCAGCATTTTTCATTAAGTGAAGAACAGGAAAATAGTTGTG